>NC_059198.1:54624215-54647161 GCF_020615455.1 Coregonus clupeaformis | reverse complement strand
ATAATGTGGTCTTACTACTGATTATACGGATGCACTACTGATATACTGGTCTGCTACATACTAACATCATTATTCTACAGATACACTACTGATATTATAACAGATTGGATACTGTGATATGCTAACGGATGCCACTGTAATGGTACGGATGCGCTACTGATATGCCAACAGGATTCACTGCTGATTATGCTAACTGGTCCCTCATAACGGTTAGCTACCGATTATGCTAACGGATGCCCTGCTACATGCTAACGATACCATCACTGATATGCCGTGGTACACTACTGATGTACTTTAACAGATTAAGATACATAACGATGTACTAACAGATGCCCACTCGCTGATGCTAACGGATACGGATACTGCAGTATACTAACAGATACACCACTGACGCAAAATGCTGGATACACTCTTTGATATACAACGATACACTCCATGATATACTAACGGATACACTACTGACATACTAACATCTTTCCCCGATTTCTTTATTAACGTACACGTACTGATATAACCTACTGATCTACCAACATACACTACTGATTTACAAAATAAACAGTTACACTACTATATATTTCACACTACGTACCTATATCACCGTAACATTCAGATCATACTATTCTGATATATTCTATGTATCCATAGATCGCTAACATTCTAACATACACTTCCGATTATCCGATACGCTACTGATATACTAGCAGATCATCCTTATTAACGCTACCCTTCTGATCTCTGTTACACAGAACTTCTGATATGCTAACAGATGCACTACTACTCTAACATCTTTTACGATGTATCTAACATGCACTGCTATATACTATCGATGCACTGCTGATATCTATCACTTATATTATACATCGCACTGCTGATGTACTACTGTATGCACTGTTACTCATCTCATTCTCCTTCCTACGATCACTCTCTCCACTCGATACACTACTGACATCACCCCAACGATACACTACTGACATCTAACGATCACTTTATACTACGATACACTTCTGATATACCCTACAATACTCTTACACTACTGATATCTAATGCCAGATACACTACTGATATACTAACAGATACACTACTACTATGCTAACGGATACATAACTAGATATACTAACAGATACCACTACTGACATACTAACAATACACTACTGACATCTATCATCACTTTATTGCTAACAGATACCCACTACTACATGCTACGATACCTATGATATCCTAACAATACACTACCGATATACTAATACGGATACGCTTTCGCCTGATGTGCGCGGATGCACTATGATGTCTAACACTTATATAGTTCTAATTTCACTTCTCTATCCTGCTACTTACTAACATCACTTCTTTCTACCACTACTATATCAACACACAATACTATATTGATACACACTACTCATATACTCATACACTACTATATACTACAGATACACTACTGACATACTAACAGATACACTCACTGACAACTACTAACAGATACACCTCTGATATCACTACAATACACCGCTGATATTGATCACTACTGATGTATAAATGCACTACTGACTACTAACAGAACAATTACTGCTATATACACCTGCTATTCTGGATACGATGCACTGCTGATTACCAACAGATGCACCGCGACCCATTAACAAATTCTTTTCCCACTGTACTTATACTACATCCAGATACACTACTGACATGCTAACAGGACCACACTACTATACTAACATCTTTTCACTATGATTACTAACGGATACATCCATACTGATATATATACTAACTACATTCACTTATCTAACAATCATCACTGACTACTAACGATCACTACTACATACCAATCTGATATACTAACGGATACACTACTGATATTAATCCATATGCTAACATCACCCACATGTAACCAATATTTACTTTGATATACTAACGGATACACTACTATTGCTAACAGATACTATACTATACATTCATATATGCTAACGATTCCTCTCACTACCTTATATGCTAACGATCCACTGCTGATGCTTCTATAGCGCAACTTTGTATGCTAACCGGATACACTCCGACTACGCTAACATCATACACTACTGACTACTAAGCCCTTCTGATATACTAACAACACCTTCTATATTACGGTCCTCTTAGCTCAATTACTAGACCGCTATCATGCGTAATGGATCCATCGTGATTACCGGCCTGCTATACCCCTTTAACGTTATTATACTTATAACACATCTTAATTATTAACTATTCACTACTGATATACCCTAACAATACACTACTGATATAACTAACAGTTACACTACTGATAATTTTACTAGACCACATACATCACTACTACTTACACAGATACTTCTGATATACTAACAGATACCCACTGATATTCATATTTCTGCAGATACGCTATCTGATTACTAACGATCACTACTGATATGCTATACACGCACTACTGATATACTAACAGATACACTACTACCATAACAATACCTACTAATAATACATGCACTACTGATATACTATCGATGCACTACTGATGTACTAACAGAATGCGCAGATACGCTGCTGATACTCAATCTTTATACGAATACACTACTGATATACAACGATACACTACTATATACTAACGAACACTCTCTACATACAATCATATACTAACAATACACTACTACATACTCAAACTCACTCTATTTACTAACAAATTCACCACTGATCATATAAAGATCACTTCTGATATGCTAACGCATCCTACTGATCCTATACACTACTACATGCTAGGATGCACTACTGATACTACTAACGATACACTGCTACTCTAACATGCACTGCCCGTGATGCTAACGGATGCACTGCTGATACTTCCCACTTGCTAACATTACACTATGATTTCTAACAGATACACTACTGACATACCAATAGATACAGATCACTCTACATACAACATCTCTATCTTACTTTTTTCCCTCTCAATGTACATATATTTCTCCTATAATTATTAAACACTACTATAAATTATAACTAGCATACATACTACTTATAATATGCTAACATATACACTACTGATATACTACAATCACTACTGACATACTACAAATACACTACTGATCTACTAACAATACATTTCTGATTCTAATGGATACACTACTATACTATATCTTGTTACACATCACTTGAATATACTATCGAATACACCTACTGATATACTAACACACATTACACTCTGATTACTAACATGAACACTACTGATATTAACGATCTGACTTTCTACTTATTAAACAATACACCACTAATACCGACATATTGTTACCTAGCGATGCGCCTACGGTATCTAACAATCACTTATTGCAGGATACACTTCGAAATATCACTAACGGATACACTACTGATATACCCGGATAGAACACTACTGACATACTAACAATACATAGTTTACCTACGATACACTACTGATACTCTAACAATACTAATATATTTTCACTGCTACATTAACACTGCTTCTGACATGCTAACAGTCACCGCTGATCATGCTAACGAGTTGCACTGCTACGCTAGCGGATACACTACTGATTATACTAACGGGATACCCATACTGATATACTAACGATATACGGTGCTGATGTACTAACAGATACCCTGCTACTTCTACGGATCGCACTACTTCCCCTAACCAGATCACTTCCCTGATATGCTAACATACACTGCTACGTACTAACCAGATCACTGCTGACTCTAACAACAACTTCTTATCTAACTATACATTACCTTCCACTATGATATACCAACAAGAATACACCACTGACACACTAACAGATACACTACATCACACTAAACACAATACCTACACATAACTAACATACACACTTCTGAGTATACTAACAGATTACCCTACTATCATCCTAACAGACACACTACTGATATACTAACAGATACCTACTGATATATATCATACACTTACATTAACTTTAACTGTATCTAACATTGATATTCTCTTACTACACTCACTGCTGATATTAACGGACACTACTATTTAATACCTCTATCTTTCATCTTTTCACACCTATTCATCCTCTATATAGAACTCGTGATGCACTGCTTTCTAGAATCCTTTATTACTTGATTAACCCATATATTTTAATATTCACTCTGATATGCTAACATCACTATTTTCTACTGACATGTAACCCTTCTCGGATCACTGCTGATATACTAACAATACACTACTGATATATAACATACGCTACTGATATCCTAAATACACTATCCGTTACTCTGTATTATAACATCTACTCCTCATACACTGCTGATTACTCCCTTGTCACTCGATACACTACTAACATACTAAATACAAACTTCTGATATACCTAACAATCCTATATATACTTATTCACTACTGATATACTAACAATACACTACTATTCTCATACACTACTACATATAACTGTTACACTACTGATTCTACAATACACCTGATACTATCAATACACTACTGACATACTACAGATTACACTACTGATATGCTAACAGACCACTACTGACCTACTAAATACACTACTGATTATAAGGATACACTTTTTATTCACTTGATTCTAACATGTCAGTACTAATGTTTACAGATCCTGCTGATATGCTAACGATCATCATCTATATGCTGATCATTCTCATATACTAACGGATACTATGGTATGCTAACGACACACTACTGATCATTAACATACACTGCTGATATCTAACGACCTCTACTGTTTGACGTGCTACACATACTGCTGATTGCTACAGATACACTACTATCATACTACATATCTATGATTTATCCTTATTACTATCACTCTATTTCCTTTTTAACAGATCACTACTGATTACTACTGATCCTTATACTATCGATACACTACTGATTTCGGATCATACTACATTAACAGATCACTACTGATATACTAACAATACACTCACTACTACGATACACTACTACGTTCTAACAATACACTTCTGCAATATACTAACATACACTACTGATGTGCTAACGACCACTGCTGATGTGCTAACGGATACACTACTGACTATACTAACAGATACACTACTACATACTAACAGTTCCCTCTGATATCTAACGACACACTACTACTACTAACGATACACTCTGATATACTAACGATCACTACTGATATACTAACGATCACTGTTATGCCATGTTAATTTCTAACATACACTACTCTCGTAACAGATCGCTACTGATATACTAACGATACACTTTTGTCCTATGATTACCACACTACTATTTATATGCACTACTATATACTACATTGCTCATTAATTATTTCTCATTTTTCTGCTGATTACTTCAACTAACAAATACACTACTGATTACTAACATGCACTACTGATATACTAACATCTCTGATTACTCTTTCTTCCTATTCTCATTACTATATACTACATCCCACTTTCTCCTGATATGCTAACAGATCACATACTGATACACTAGCTCAGATACACTGCTATTTACTAACAACACACCACTACATACTAACATCACTTGATATACTAACATACACTACTATATACTCATACATTATCACTACAATACCTTATTTTCCTATTTCACACCACTACTATATCTATCACTTCCATCTGCTATTTCTACTGAGTATGCTAGCGATGCCAACATATGCTAACAGATGCACTACTATATACCCACTTGATCACCTTACTTAAATCTTTAATACACTATCTGATATACTAACATCTGCTGATATACTATCGGATTCTACTGATATACTCCATGCACTATGATATGCTAACGGATCTCACTTCTACATACTAAACATTCTTTATATAGCTAATGAATCCTATGATTACTACGGATACTTATTTATACCTACTATATTAACATCACTGTTTATAGAACACCTTTATTCTAACGATGCACACTACTATTGCTAACGATACGCATACTGACATGCTAACAGATACACTTCTGTTCTACATACACTCTGACGATATAACCATCCTGCTATTTATCACTTATATTCATCACTATGATGCTAACTATTTCGATTTACATTCTCTATACTTCTATTTGCCAACATTGCTGATACTACTACGCTAACAATCACTAATCACCTTGATTACATTATGTACTCTCTAAGATCCACTACTGACTATATCGATACACTACTATTGCTAAATACACTGCTATTTACATCCCTTTATCATCTCATCCCTACTATATATAACACACATACACATTAAATACCAAATATTATGACTACATTGACACTACTGTGATATACATCACCGATCCTGTGATACTAACAGATACACTTCTGATATCTCTATACACTATATATTAACAGATACACTACTGACATACCTATGGATACCACTACTGATATATAACGATACCACTGCTGACATACTAACAGATACACTACTATTCCTCATTTTTATCATATGCTATACTATTTCTGCATCTGTGATTATTTTTGTGCTGATCACTCTATTGCTAACAATCCACTTGAATTGCTAACAGATCACTACTGAACATACCCAACAGATACACTTCTGATATACTAACGTATACACTACTTATACTCACTAACAGATACACTGCTGATTACTACAGATCCTGCTTATCTATCATGCTGATTACTCGGCGGATCCACTACATATACATCTCTACATTACATGCACTGCTATATTAACATATTTTACTATTTAACATCACTGCTATATGCTAACGATACACTGCTGATATGTAAATCTCTATTTTTTTCTCACTCTATATCTTCTGTATTTACCTCTATTCTCTCCTCTTCTAACGATACACTGCGGTGCTCAGAATCGCTGCTGATATATAGCGCACGCACTGCTGATATACTAATACGTCCTTACTGCAGATTGCACTACTATACTACTAACATCACTACTGATATGATAATTTACTACTATCATACTAACGATACCTTTCGCTGACGTACTAACGATTCGATTACACTGCTGATATACCTAACGCCTTCTCCCTTATTACTAACATTTCGATTCCACGATACCTACTGTGTATGTTTTCTTCTTTCCTACTATTTACAAAATACCTTCTGATATACTAACATACCCTCCACATGATATACTAACAGATACACTATTTGATATACGTAACGATACACTACTGAGCCATACTACAGTATCTTCCTGATGTCTACGCATTCACTCCGTTCTGTATACACTCTGATATATAGATACACTACTCTATACTAACAATACTACTACTATTACTCTATTACTACATATACACGAATTCTCTATACTATCCTAACAGGATCACTATTATTCATTCACTGCTATTACTAACAGATCACACTCTACCTAATCCCTATCTTTATATTCAATCATCGCTCATTACTCACTATCACTACTGATATCTAACAGTTACACTTATTATATCAATCTCTTTACTTTGATCTACATTCCCTACTATTACACATCTACATTACTCAATGCCTGCTGATCTAATCACTCTGTCATCACTGCTCTGATTCACTTATTCTATCACTCGTATATTCACTTTAAACTGCTATGCTCATCATCCTTCTGATGCTCTAACGGATCACTGCTGATATCGCGTGCCTCACTACCGGATATCACTTCTCCATGCTGAATCACTATGATATATAACGATACACTTATTACTCATCTACTTTATTCACTACTGTTACACAATACACTCTATTATAACATACACTACTATCACTCATCACTCTGTCTCAATCACTGCTGATTACTAACAGTTCACTGTGATATCTACATATCATCTACTGAGACCAGGATGCACTACTGATATTAAGATCCTTATGTTATGCTGATTTACATATACTTTTCTTACTGATATACTAACATATATATATACTAACTCCTCTATTCTATCTATACTAACGTCCTTATTCTAACTTCCTTTATATCTACGTATCACTGCTACATGCACATCCCTACTGTGTCTCTTTTCACTGACATATCCTAACACTCCTGACTACACTACTGACATACTAACAGATGCACTTCTGATTCACTAACGATACACTACTATATGACGACTTTTTTCACTGCTGATGTCTGCAGATGCGATCACTCGCCTGTTTCTACATCACTGCTGATTCCTAACGGTTCAGATGACTACTGATTACTAACGGATGCACTTCTGACATTAACATCACTGCTGATATATCTAGCTGTATGCTAACGGATACACTCGCTGACATGCTAACGGATGCGCTCATATACTAACGATCACTATGATATACTAACAGATATCACTTATTACTACATACCTACTACAACTTTTTCTCTTTTATTACATACTTTTCTATTCTAACATCACTACTGATATACTAACAGACACCTTGATATCCTAACCTTTGATTTAACATACACTTATTATCTAACTTACTACTATATTACATACACTACTGCTCTATGCATACACTGCTACATCCTAACATCCACTATACTAGCGGATACACTACTATCTAACGGCCCTGCTGATTACTATACTTATTCTATGATACTGCTGATTTACTTACACTTATATACTCCTTAATTCCCGCTCTCTATTCTTTAATCACTTTATCTCTGACCTACTAACGATCTTCTATATGCTATACACTGCTATGCTAAATACATCACTTATTACTACATACACCCTACATAACATCACTCTGATATACTAACATCATGCTGTTATATCTTCTTTCTTCTATTACTACAATCATACTGATTACTAACGACCCACTATGATATCTACAATATTATATACTAACAGATGCACTACTGATACTACTCATACATACTTATACTACGTGCTACTTCACGCACTACTGATAGTAACAGATCACTACTATATACTAACATGCACAGCTGATATGCTAACATGATCTATTATACTAACGACCTACTGATATACTAACGATACACTTCTACCCTGGTAACGCAGTCACTGCTGATTACTAACAGATACCGCTACTGATCCTGCTAAACAGATACACTATATTACTAACATCACTTATATCTACAATACACTGTTCACATACTACTAACGATACACTGTGATTACTAACGATACACTTCTGACATCTCAAACAACAGCGCTCTTCTCTCTCAAAAACCTTGATCGAAGTCACAATGGGACAATACCCTCTACCACTCTTCATTCAGCACACTTATATCCTACCCTAATTCGGACCGTGTGCTCAGACTCAGATAAACCAGATGGAGTCTGATGCTCCCCCTCTCTTAGATCGGGGAAGTGTCAACTCTGTCTAACCCACCAACCCCATCCCTTCATATCCCTCCCCGGGGCCGGCTCACTGCCTTCTACCTCTACCGGGTGGTCTTCCTTCTGGGTCGGGGATTCCTGGATGATCTGGGTGTTCACTGGTGTTTGCTGGGTGTATTCTTAGGATCCTTCCTCCATCATCTCCACTCCATCCACATATTATCCCCTCGTCTCCATCTTCCTCCATATCTAGTCCTGTATAGGTGGTTCTTCATCCTCCAAAGGTGGTTAGTGGTTTTGACGATTGGTGGTACATCGGGCTATCCTGACGTTTCACAGGCAGCGTAGGTTTGTCCTGTAGTATCGAGGAGTAACGACTGTAGGTGACAGGGTTAATCGTCTCTGTCCTTGGGGACCTGTACTGGGTTGGAGCTTCTTGCAGCTCCGTCGGAACTGAGTCTCGGGTAACACACACTCGCTGCCCGGGTTGATAGTGGGAGTGGTCTCCGCGCTCGGTCGCGTAGGTCTTTGCTGTTGTGAGTACTGAGATGTCGATGGGCCATCTCCCAACCTGCGCACTCCGGCGACCTCTCCCCGTACCATCCCTATTTCCAGGTGTTATTCCCTAACATGTTAGCTTGAATGAGGGAGTTCTGAGCATCTCTGACCCAAGGAAGGAATCAGCACCACTCTTGCGGCTGCACGAACATTGTTACCGTAGATATTTCCCAATTTCCTGTTTAGTCGTTTCTGTCTAGCCCATTGGCCTGGGGATGATATCCGGAGGTTGCTACATCTAACTCTTGCCTTCTCCATACCCGGGATACAAACTGGGTCCCGGTCCGGAAACAATATCCTCCGGACCAACTCACACCTGGGTAAACATAGTCTCAGCCATCTGATGGCGTTAGCAACGGGTCATGGGTACCAACTGGCACATCTTGGAAAGCATCATACCTGGAATTACAGTATGGCCCTCTGATTCTGGTGGGTCGTATAAAGTCTTGCAATGTGCGACCAGGGTGGTTGAGGAGTTGGCAATGGCCTCAGCTTTCCCTCCTGGTATGCCTGAGGTTACCTTGGATGAGCCACATACTGGACAGGATAAGACATAGTCTCTGACATCATCTGTGAGAATCCCACCAGTTTTTCGGCTGATGAGTCGTGTGGTTCGAGTGAGTTCGGGATGCCATCTCTGTCGTGTGCACCATTCCATCGTTGAGGTCAGCGAGCTGTACAACTTCAACCGACACCGGGGTTTCTGGAGGCTGGTTCGCATGTGACATGCTCTCCTGAATCTTCCTTATCCCACCTCACACCACTGCAACTCTGGGAGGATGGTTCTGGTTCCCTCTTTCAGCGCTTTCGCCGATGCGCTCCCTATTCTTGACCCCGGATATACGTATTGCGTTAATACCACCTTGCCTGTCGTTCAGTCGCTTACACTGTAAATTGATTGGTTCCGTAGTTACTAAGCTCTCCCTCCACCAATTCTCCTTCTCTTTCCTATATTTCCTTTCCATCTCTTTCGCGGATTCGTTTTAAAAAAAAAAGCACGGGTCTTGTTTGGGCGGCTCACCTTGGCGCTGGATCCTCAGCTCCAACTCCAACCTCCCGGGCGTCCACCTCCCATGCGGCATAGATCGCTACATAAAATGGGAGCGGTGGTAATTTTTTCATGTCTCAAAAACCCCCTTTGCCCCTCCTTCCATTTCAACCCCTTAGTAGCTGGTCATCGCCGACAGGGAGCTGCGGTTGTTGCTGAAGTCCCTACCTCTATATAATTGGCACCCTAAGAATCTTCGGCTCTTTCATCTCTGGTTGCAGTCTCGTACATTCACTTGATTCATCTTTTACCCGTCGGGATGGTATGGCCCCAAGGAGGAAATCGTCGTACATGAATTCACTCTTTTCCTTCCGCAGGGTGTTTCATCGTCAATATTACATGACTTGTTCACTCGTTAGAGTAATTAGATGTCATCAATTACTCCATACACGATCAATCAAGTCCTAAAATGTCATTCATGACCCTGGAACACAGAGGGCGTTAGTAAGTCCATAGGCCATGACTAATATTCATAATTCCTCGATGGTGATGATCTTCCATTCATCCTTTATCCTCCAGGTTTACCACTCCTGAGATCCAGTTTACTGAGATGGAGGCCTGCCCCACCTGCTCGAGGGCTGCTCGAATCAAAGGAAGGGGTAACATTTTTAATGTAATATCTTTCAAACCTCGATAGTCTATCTATTCCCTTTTTCTTAACAAAGAAAAAAACTGGATCGCTATGATCTTGCTGTAGTCCTCATCAATATACTTGCTCATTGATTCTTTCTGTGAAAAGGTTAATCATCCGGGTTGGCCCTGATGCAGATCTGCACAATCCCAGTGATTGGTGTCCTTGTCCTTGACTCCTGTATCCTGTCTCTGTAGAACAACATAGATACCCACCCTCGCATCCTCCATTAGTTTTTTAATGAGGCCACTCTGCCCTCCATACCTCACTCCAGGCCGTGATATCGCCAGATTTCCAGGAGATGCCGATCATGTGCTCACAGCCAGGTGCCGAGTCTTGGCTCCCCGTGTCCGGTATATTTCTCTGTGCAGAGCCCACTTGTAATTTGATTTCCTTACGTGCTAATAACCCAGTGCCCATGCTCCCTCTAGTCGTTGACTCAGCAGGTTGAATTAGGGATAAGTTAACTCCCAGCTCCCCTCATGCAAGACCCATATCCGGCTGGCCCCCTCGGAATCATATCCTTCCATCTTTCCTAACAATGGTACTGCACATACATTTGTTTAGATGTAATGTCAAAACTGTCTCACTCACCGGTTTGGCTTCGGGACAATATCCTGTCTTTTATCTCGACTTTAAATACCCCTCCCTGTTCCTCTTGCCGCGTTGTTGTCTCACCCACCCTTGTATCCTCCCAGTTGCATGTTCCCCTATTCTCTCTTTTTCAGACAAGTGTCGAGGGCTCCCCCGGTTACTGTGATATTCTGTTTGCACTATCAGATTATCAATAGATGGCTATTTTGATACACTCATGTGCGCGGTGATATCTCCTCACAAGCCAACTCCAGTTGTCTCTTTGCGCACCTCTTCGGAGAAACTGAGCAAACCGTCTCGCTCCATCCGCTACCCTGCTATATACACTCTAAAGCGTTCTCATTCGTTCGCGCGGCCCTGCTGAAGTTCCATATTGGTCTCCCACACTACGCCCAATACTGGTGTCAACACCTCCTGAACAGTCTCTTGAACTAACTTCCGCATTCGACTCGGGAACCTCACTCCCAAGCGCATAGCCCAATCCGTGCTCTTCCTTAGCAGAGAATCATAAATCCACCTCTCCTACTCTCGGACATCGTATTCCGGACATATACAGGGACGTCTGGAGTAAAACCCTGTCATTTGCAGGTTCCCCTCGTACCTTGTCGGTAGAAAATCGGGGAGGTGTAGGGCGAGCTACCGTGCTCGGGGGTGTGTCCTCGCCACCAGTTGAGTAGCTGCAGGGTTCATCCATTTTCTTCTCCCATCGCCTCTGTAATTCCACTGATCCTTATCGAGTATTCTATAAAATACTCGGACAGGTGGTAAATCAATCAAATTGTGCTTTGATAATTACAACGGGAATTAATGTTTCGGGCGGGCTGTGTCAAACCAGAGCCAGGCATAACAGCAAGGGGTACCAAGGCGGGCGTGTCGTGAGTCGAGGGCACAGGCTCTGTCCATCACTAATACAAGCAGAGGTTAAGCAATTCGGGAGTCAAACAGCAAGGCACTGAGTCGATACACGTAATCAAAAACAACAAACTCTCTCTCTCTCTAATGCAGTCACATGAACAATCCTTTTCTACTTCTACTTATATCCTACCTATTTTCCGACAGGTGTGCTCCAGAACTCAGGTAACCAGATCGAGTCTATACTCCCCTCTCTGTAATCGGAAATCGACTCTCTCTGAACGCCCCCATCTCTATATCTTTTATAATCTTCTTTAATCTGCTGATTACTCATTATACTCTATATGCTAACAGATCACTCACTATATACTAACATACACTGCTGATCTCAATAACGGGATACACTACTTTACTCTAACGGATCTCACTGCTATGTATTTCGATCACTGCTCCAACATAGTTCTGATTCTTATCACCTTATTCGATCACCTGCTGATTGCTAGAGATCCTCTATGTCTGCTAACGCGATACACTGCTACATGCTAACGGATGCATGCTGATTACTCATTGCTGATATACTCATTTTATATCTATCTCTTATACTAACAATCCACTCTATGTACTTCTATCTATATCACCATACATTATATCTCTATATCTATGCACTTTTTACTACTGATATATAACATCCTGTACACTCTACATCCTGCTGAATATCCTAATGATCACTCTTTTCCTCTGTGTTATGCTGATACCTTCTATTCCTATATACTAATCCTACTACATCTACAGATACACTACTTGATATACTAACGGATGCACTGCTATATGCTAAGCGATATACACATCTCTCACTACATTACTCATACACTTGATCCTACCTCTTTTTTCACTTCCATGCTCTGATATTCGATCCTCTACTTTCTATCCCTGCTATTTACATACACTACCCTTTTACACTCACTTCATATGACGACTCTGATTATTAATTAACATCCTCATATTTGATCAAATAAACTACTGACATTATATACTGCGGCTCTACATACACTACTACTACTACGATCTATCTACTCTCACTCTTCCTAACCAGATACACTACTACATCCTAACAGATCACTACTGATTAGGATACACTACTGACATACTACAATCCACTCCTGACATACTAACGGTACACTTTTCTACATGCTAACATACACTGTAATCTACCATCACTCCTACATCCTCTGATATTCATACACTTATGTACTAACGGATGCCCACTATTGCTAACGGATCACTGCTACATGCTAACGATGCCCATACTATATGCTAACGGATGCACTGCTGATATCTACGATACCTGCTGCATACTAAATACTCTGCTATATAATATATACTTACTTCATCTCACTTTCCTACATTTTACTTATACACTGGGATATACTAGCGTATACGCGCTACTGACATACTGCCGATCCCGCTACTGACGCTACTTTATGCACTCACTGATGTACTAACATCACGCTACTGATATTAACGTTCCCTATGATGCACTGCTGACGTATTGGATACACTACTCCATACTAACTGAATCCACTACTGATGACTTGCCGATCTACGTGCTACTTGATCACCTGCTGATTACTCACGGATACACTATACTCTAACGTATCGCTGCGATCACGGCTCCACTATGCTACTGATATACTAAATTTTCTCTACTGATTATATCACTTATATATTTCCTAACACTGATGCACTGCTAAATTATACAGCTACTGACTACCTTTGTTTAAGTCATGTGATGTCTCATATTTCTCTATCTAACTGTTGCTAACGTGATTGCTTCTTTCTGCTATCATGCTCATGCGCTTGATGTGTTCACGATGCACTGCTGATCCTCATCGATGCACTGCTGATGTACTAACGGATCGCACTGCTGACGGGCTACATTCACTGCTGATACTACGGATACCCTGACATTATGCATTCGGATCGCTGCTGATGTGCTAACGATACACTACTGATTATACTTGGATCCTCTACTCTCATCGTTATTCTATCTTTCTAACGATCACTCTGATTCCATGCACTGCTATTACTACGTCATACGCTCTATCTATACACTCGCTGACCTCCTACCGATCACTACTGATATACTAACGGATGCACTGCTGATATACTAACGATACCCTGCTGACATACTAACGATGCACTACTGATATCTCGATCACTGTTATGTAACGGATCTACTGATTCCGATGCCCTACTACATCAAAACGATCCACTTATTTTACACTATGACATTACGTATCACTACTTACAAATCCTGCTGATTCTACATACACTACTACATACTAACATATACCACTGCGAGTTACTAACGGATAAACTACTGACTACTAGGATACACTCTATTGATCACTACTATTCGATACACTATACTGATATCTATCATACACTACTGACATCCCTAACGGATACACTACTGACATACTAGCTGAATGCACTACTGACATGCTAACGATACCCCTATTACATATAATCACTTACTTCTTCTACATACTAACGATACACTTACTCTAACATTACACTACTGACATGTAACATACACTTGATTCTAACGTGATACACTGCTATGCATCCCATCCTGATATCTAACATGATACACTACTACATACTAACGATACCTGCTGATATACTACGATACACTACTGATTACTACTGGATTCACTGCTACATGCTAACAATGCACTCCTGATTCTAACGATGCACTGCTGACATGCTACGATACGCCTATTCATACACTACTACTACTCATCATTATTTATCTTTTTCTCCTTACATACTCATCACTGCTGATTTGATTCTTTGCTCGTCTCTCTCTGATACACTGCTACATCTACGGATCACTCCTAACATCACTGCTGATCTCGATACACTGTATTCTAACGGATGCACTGCTGATGTGCTAACATCACTGCTACGTACTACATACTGCACTGCTACATACTAACGGATACACTGCTGATATTAACGGATGCACTGTGATTGCTCATCCTCTTCTCATTTATAGAACGCTCCACTTGATTACTATCATCTCTTTTCTTATGTACTCGCTCACCTTTCTCTACTACTGACGTACTAACGGATGCACTATGATGTCTAACGATGCACTGCTGACGTGCTAACATCGATACACTGCTGATTGCTAACATACACTTACATGCTAACGATGCACTTGATATGCTAACGGATACACTTGATTATACATCACCACTGTCTACAGATGCGCTGCTGATCTACAACATCCTCTGTTTCTATACTGTTGTAATACACTACATACTCATGCACTCTGATTCCATACTTCTGATTTATCATCACTACTGATTCCTCCTTTATCCTAACTTTCTCATGCTACGATCACTCCCCTATCACTTTCTCTCTGTTCATGCACTGCTACTCTACGGAGTACACTGCTGACGCTGCTAACGGATATTGACTGTCTAACATCACTGCTATATCTCATCACTACTATTTCTCATCCCACTATTAACGATACTTAATCTAACGATCACTGCTATATGCTACTCTCTATTCTACATCCACTACTGACGTGCTCATCACTTATTATACACCTGCTGACTACTATCATGCACTATTCTAACGGATACACTGCTGACGTCTAACATACATCATAGCTAACGGATGCACTGCTATATGCTAACGGATGCACTGCGATGTATTAACGGATACCCTGCTACGTAATGCACTGCTGATTACTAACGATCACTGCTATTCTTTCCACTGCTGACGTGCTACCGCCTATGCACTACTGACGTGCTCGATGCACTGCTGATGTGCTAACATGCCTGCTGATTGCTACGGATGCCTTCTGAGTGTACTAACGGATGCATTGGCCTACATCACTCGATTTACTGCTGACGCTATTAACATATCGCTCTTTTCTGCACTGCTGCTGTACTACGGATGCACTGCTGACATACTAACGGATACACTATGATATGCTAACGATACACTACTACATGCTAACATATGCACTATGTATCTCGATGCACTCGCTGACATACTAACATCACTACTTTACGGATACACTATATTCTGGTCCGACTCTACCTCACTCTGTTCTCATCCTACTGATATCTACATAACTTGTATCTATCCACTTCCTCTCACTTGATTGCTACGGATACTCTACTATATACTAACATCACTACTATTACTAACAATCTACTACATCCTAACATACACTACTACTCTAACATACACTACTACATACTACATACACTATTACGTACTAACATACACTCTACTCTACAACTCTGGATCACTCTTCTATTACATCTCATACTTATTCTGCTATATCTTGCTATTATACATTGCTGATCTTCTCGTCTCTTTACGATGCACTCCTGATGTACTACATACACTGCTGTACTAATCACTTACGTTGCTACGATCCTGCTCGCTACTGCCGATGCTGTTGCTAACGGATACACTGCTGACTTACTCCGATGCACTGCTTGCTACGGATACTTATCTCGTACACTGCTGATATGCTAACGGATGCACTGCTACAGCTGAACATGCACTGCTGATTACTACATATCTACTACTAGGATTCACAGCTGATGCTGCTTCATGCACTCTGACGTTCGATGCACTGCTGATTACTAACGATACACTATGATATCTAACATCACTCTTCATAACTCTACATTCTATATCTTGCTAATATGCTTACCTGTATTACTAGCGGATACTACTACATGCTAACGTCCTGCTATTCTCGATACACTACTGACACGTACTAACATATACACTGCTGTTCTAATGCACTACTACATGCTACATTCTATATACTACATGCACTGCTATTCTCGTCACTACTGATTACTAGCGGATGCCTTATATGCTCGATGCACTTATTACTCATCCTGCTATTTACGATACACTCCTGCATTGTCACGGATACACCACTGAGTATACTAACATACCTTGATATCTAACGGATGCACTACTACCTACTAACGGATGCACTGCTGATATGCTGATACACTGCTGATGCTATCTAACGGATACCCTGCTGACGTACAAACATACACTACTGATTGCTGCATACACTACTACACGGATGCCTGCTCATTACTCTAACAGATGCACTGCTGATATACTCGGATGCACTGCTACATGCTACGGATGCACTGTTTTAAATACACTCTATACTAACGATGCACTGCTGATGTATAACATACACTGCTGATTATAACGGATGCACTGCTACATCCTAACGCGATGCACTGCTACTGCTAACAGATCACTATATGTACTAACATATACACTACTGATATACTCGGATACACTACTGGCGCTCCTAACAGATAAGCTACCTACATACTAACATACACTACTGATTCTAACAGATACCGTGGCCTGCATACTTACCAGACATGTCACCCATTGAGAATGTCCCAGTTCCCACCAATATCCAGCACCCGCATAGCTTTATGGGATAGCTGGCCCCCATTGGCAACTTGTAAAAAATTACCCATTTCCCATTCCTATTATAATACTATTTTAATATTATGTAATTTTACAGTGCATTGTGATATATTCACCCTTATTACCTCCTGTTTTAGTTACATCCTTATTCAACATGATTAATGTCCCCCCTCCAATCTACACACAATACCCCATAATACAAAAAAAACAGGTTTTTAACATTTTTTGCAAATGTATTATAAATAAAAAACAGAAATATCACTTGTTATCCATCACGTACTCCTTCTAAGATTAGCACCAGTGGCCCCCAACATCTTCTTCAGCCTTCTGGCACCCACCAGTACAATTAATACATGAATTCCTCATCCTCTCAATCCCATACCGCTCATAGATCAGTTACAAGCTTGCTACTTATTTGGGGAGTTTCTCCCATTCTTCTCCATAAATCATCTCAAGCTCTGTCAGTTTGGATGGGGAGTGTTGCTTTCTGTTTTCAGTCTCTCCAGAGATTTAGATCGGGTTCAAGTCCCTCTGGCTGGTCCTCTCAAGACATTCAGCTTGTCCTGATCCACTTCTCCCGTTGTCTTTGCCTCATCCTGACTATCTCCCAGTCCCTGCCCTGAAAAATCCCCACGGGGAGGGGTGCCAGGTTTCTCTGCTTGGCATTCGCCAAATAGTTCAATCTTGGTTTCATCTGACAATATCTTGTTTCTCATGTCTTTAGGTCCTTTTCAAACTGCGGCTGTCATTACCTTTTACTGAGGAGTGGCTTCCGTCTGGCCACTCTACCGTAAAGGCCTGGTTGGTGGAGTGCTGCAGAGATGGTTTGTCCCTTCTGGAAGGTTCTCCCATCTCCACAGAGGAACTCTCAGAGCTCTGTCAAGTACCATCGGGTTCTTGGTCACCTCCCTACCAAGGCCCTTCTCCCGATTGCTCAGTTTGGCTGGGTGGCCAGCTCTTGGTATTTCTGTTTTTAATGTGTAATACATTTTCTACAATTTCTAAAAACTGTTAACTCTTTTCTTGTATTATTGTGTGGGATGCTGTTCCCCCTCACAGCTCCTAACAAGCCCTTGGTCTGTAGTACGTGAGGGAAAAAAGTATTTATCCCTGCTGATTTTGTACGTTTGCCCACTGACAAAGAAATGATCATCTATAATTTTAATGTAGTTTATTTAACGTGAGAACGATAACAACAAAAATATCCAACATTCAAAAATGTTATAAATTGATTTCCATTTTAATGGGAAATAATATTTGTCCCTTTCTCAATCAGAAAGATTTCTGGCTCCCAGTGTCTTTTATACAGTATCGAGCTGGGATTGACACACTCTTAAAGGAGTGCTCTTTTTTTACCTGTATAAACACCTGTCCTAAGCAATCAATCAATCAGATTCCAAACTCTCCACCATGGCCAAACCAAAAGCTCTCCAAGGATGCTCAGGGACTCGTAACCCACACAGGGCTGGAATGGGCTACAAACCATCGCCAACAGCTTGGTGAGAAGGTACACAGTTAGTGCTTTTAAATGAAAAACCCCAAATAACTTCATCTCCTCGGCCTGGGGCTCCATGCAAGATCTCACCTTGTGGAGTTGCAATGATCATAAACGGTGAGAATCAGCCCCAGAACTACTCCGGGAGGATCTTGTCAATGATCTCAAGGCAGCTCACATAGTCACCAAAAAACATTTACCACTACGCCGTGAAACTAAATCCTGCCGCGCCCACAAGGTCCCCCTGCTCAAGAAAGCACATATACAGGCCCGTCTGAGGTTTGCCAATGAAGGCATCTGAATGATTCAGAGGAGAACTGGAGTGAAGTGTTGTGGTCAGATGAGACAAAATGACTCTTTGGCATCAACTCAGCTCCCGTGTTTGGAGGAGGGGGAATTATGACCCCCAGAACACCATCCCCACCGTCAAACATGGAGGTGGAAACATTATCCTCTGGGGGGTGTTTTTCTGCTAAGGGGACAGACAACTTCACCGCATCAAAGGAGACGATGGACGGGGCCATGTACCTCAAATCTTGGGTGAGAACCTCCTTCCTCAGCCAGGCTTGTCGTGGATGGGTATTCCAGCATGACAATACCCAAAACCCGGCCAAGGCAACAAGGAGTGGCTCAAGAAGAAGCACATTAAGGTCCTGGAGTGGCCCTATCCAGTCTCAGACCTTAATCCCATAAAAATCTGTGGAGGGGCTGAGGGTTCGGGTTGCCAAGCGTCAGCGTCGAAACCTTAATGACTGGAGAATCTGGGGTACAAATCCCTCCTGAGATGTGTCAAACCTGGTGGCCAACTACACGTCTACCTCTGTAATTCCAACAGGGTTTTTCCAGTAATAAGTCATGTTTTGCAGAGGTCAAATACTTATTTCCCACATTAAAATGCAAATCAATTTATAACATTTTTACATGTGTTTTTCTGGATTTTGTTATTGTTATTCTGTCTCTCATTGTTCAAATAAACCTACCTTAAATTATAATATCATTTCTTTGTCTTGTAACTACAAAATCAGCGGGATCATATACTTTCTTCCCTCACTGTAGATCCAAGCCTCAACTGGAAGCCAGTGGAGTGTGCGGAGGAGCGGGGGTGAGCATGAGAGAACTTGGGAAGGTTGAACACCAGGCGGACTCGGGCATTCTGGATGAGTTGAGGGGGTTTAGTGGCTCTGGGCGGGCCCAGCCAACTGCGGTTGCTAATCCAGCCGGATACAAGTGTCCTGGTCGCAGTGGTCTAAGGCACTGCATCGCAGTGCTAACTGTGCCACTAGATCTTTCAATCCAGGCTCTGTCCAGCCTGCCGGCCGGGAGCTCATCGCCTGGTTCCAGGGTAGGGGAAGGAATGGCCGGCAGGATGTAGCTCAGTTGATAGCATGCTTTTCAATGCCAGGGTTGTGGGTTCGATTCCCACGGGGGGCCAGTATAAAAAAATGTATTCACTAACTGTAATCCTCTGGATAAGAGCATCTTCTAAATGACTAAAATGTAAATTAAGTGTAAGGATTACCTGTGCGCTTCCTGTGTAAGGCAGGTGTCGTACTCTCCGAATGTTGTAAGCACCATAACCTACAGGATTCGGTCACCGCTTTGATGTTCGCGGAGAACGACAGGGTGTTGTCCAGGGTCACGCCAAGGCTCTTTGCACTCTGGGAGGAGGACACAATGGAGTTGTGATGGCGAGACACTTGAGCAGATGGGCGGGGGTCTGGAACATAATTACAAATAATTTGTAGACTGCAAATTGACCACAAGAAGCCCAAACAGATATAATGTTTGACTAAAACACAATCATTTCAAACCTTGCTTATATTTGTATACGATCACGTGGAAATACTTGGGAACAGATTTCTTAAATTAAAATTGGAGCTGATTTCCTGGTGTGTTTACAATCTTTATGTCCAACAATGAACTTTTTTTATTCTTCTTTGCTCCGAAAACTTTGGGGGACAAATAAAACTTGTTAGGGAACCATAAGGAAATAATGTGTATGAGGCATTAAACCAATTATGTATATAAACCCTGGATTGACCATTGAGAGGCTTTGAAGCCTCCGTGAATGGAATTCTACAGTATTTCAATTGAACATTTCAAGGACAAAATTACATTTATTTACTGTTCTGTTGTAGTGGGGACAGTAACATTAAGTAATCTAAGAAAATTATACTTTAAGGAAAATGTTTTGATACATGTTTACATTTTTATGTTTAGCCCACAAATATAATTTAAAAGTATGCATTAAGATGTCTGTAATAGAATAAACGTGGCAAAAATCATTAAAAATGATTTCTATCTTCCCAAATATTTTTACATGTGTCTTTAGGCGCGTTATCTTCAACCCAGCCTCCCCTACCTCCATCTAGTTTATATATAAACCATTGCATTAAACTAATGCAAGGAACCGCGCGAAGGGCTTCCGTGCGCAAGGTGCACTGACACCACCCAGGGGAAGTTGTGCACCACGGAGGAGAAGTTGTGTTCCACAGTCCGTCTGTCAAGCCGCTTCGCTGGGGCGAACATTTCATAAAGAAAACTTTTCTTTCCGGAGGTTCAAATTGTTTGTTGGAAACGAGTTGAAAACGTTCAGGAGTTTGCTTTGTGTTCAGGAGTTTGTAAAACATTAACGACATTCAAACGTGTCACAAGTCAAATACGGATGATCTTCAATTTTCATTTTTTCCCTTCCCATCTCCACGGTAAGTAGCCTGACCTACAGTACTCTAGTCTAAATGCACTGCCTCTATTGCATTTATTGTCAAAAATATGTGTATGATAAATACAATATGCTTTGGCTTTATTTTGTTGTGTAAATCATATTCTGATAGTAGGCTAGATGACGTTCATTTTGACAGTAAGGATGAGTCATAATACAAACAGGCTACTAAGATGTAATGAGCATTTGTGGACCCAGCACGGGGCTGTGAATTATTGAGTAGTTGTGAGTGTTGTTGCAAATTACATTTGGTTTGTGTGCATAGCAAATTCGCAAGAATGGATGGTAGGCTAATAG